>NW_026294503.1:61127427-61142427 GCF_007827085.1 Peromyscus californicus insignis
TATGTTTTTTAAACCATAAAATGACAATAAAATGATTTTTGAAATGAGTGATTTGGATAAGTGACTTCTGTCCTGATCTTACACCATGATTAAAGTACTAATGACCACAGAAAACAGGAGGTTCTCCCCACAGGACTAGCTGCTCAGAAGCAACAGTGAAGCTTCAAGATCAGCCACAAGGGCACCTGACACTTCATTCTTGGGTCAGTCTTACAAGTACAGCAAAAGACAAGAGAAGGCGGCATTTACCTGCAGCTGATGTTAGTTTATCACTCTCATACTGTACAACTCTTGTCTGAACAACTGCTTCCAAGGCCACGAACAGAGGGGACATCATCACTGGCTGGTACCATTACAGCCAGTAAACTTTCTCTAGCAAAGATCCCTTAACCCATTCCCTGCATTGCTTTGGGGGAAAAAAAAAATGCTGAGGGACAGAATTGTGTTAAGTGGTGAGATAGCTCGGTCTGAAAATGTAACACAAGCACAAAGATCTGAATTAGATGCCCAGGACTAACAAACACCCAAGATTTTACACACACACACACACACACACACACACACACACACACACACACACACAAAATTAAACAAGTATGGGTTTACACCTAAAATCAATACTTTAATTGAACTAGGACACAAACACCGTAAAACGCAGTGCCACTATTTTACAGCACACCTTAATCCAAGCAAAAGGGCACAGAACTGGATTGGGTCCTCTGCAGAGGCACTGAACAGCAGCCTGACTTCTACAGAAGCATCAACACACCTGCTAGCTGGGACATACATTTAACCTTCAAGTTCTCATCTGGAGAATTATCTGGGCGTAGACACCCCACCCCCACCCCACTAAGCACCTGAAAATGCTGGTAAAAGGATGATGGCAAACTTTTTGCAGGGATTTGCACAATTGGTGCAAATGAACTGCTGCAGAAACCCAGTTAGGGTTTGTATACTAACTGAAATTTTTGTTTGTATAAAGGAGTTTTACCTTCTAAAATCATTGCAATGTTGCTTTTAAAATTATACCCAAACACTTTTTCTTCCTTACACATCAACGCATGTGTCCCAGGTGGACCTGGAGCTTGATATGCAGCTGAGGATGGCCTTGAATTTCTGAGTGCTCTGCTTCCACCTCCTGAGTGCGGGACTCCAGGCCTTTGCCCCGACACTCCAGTGTACTGACATCTGTAATAGCCACACCTCCTTAACTCTCACGTAGTTCTACTGGTCACAGCAGCAACGTGTGTCATGGAGTGCTCACTGCCTGTGCTGAGAAGTGTCCTTGTAATCTCCATCTCCCTAACCTCCCTGAGGAGGTTCCACTTCCTAACATAGGAGTGAAAACCTGCATGTTCCTTCCAAGTCACATGCAGCCAGACCCCACAGCCTCAAAGCACAGAGCTGTCACTGGTTTAGCCAGTGAGATTGCCTTGGGTTGTGAAGCAGGGTATTCCCAAGGTTCCCTTGACTTCCTGTTTTCGTCGTCCCCAGAGCAAGTGGAATGCCCATCACTTAACTAGTCAGAATCCTCAGGCTGCTGCCTTACTAGCCTGCTAAAGTTCTGTCATTTAGTTCTATTACTGTTGAGTCCTGAGACACCAGTGCCTGCCTACCCTCCTATTCCTTTTTGAGACAGGATCTGTATGTATGTAGTCGTGGCTGTCCTGGAACTCACTCTGTAGACCAGGTTAGCCTCGAACTCAAGAGATCCGCCTGCCTCTGCCTCCTGAGTGCTGGGATCAAAGGCGTGCACCACCACACCTGACTGACTCCAGTGCCATTTACAAGCTTCCCAATGGAACTTTAAAATTTTAACTATGAAATGGGTCTGCTCAGGAGAGGAAGGATTGTTCTGCCATTAGCTATTGTAACCCTAGAAGCCAATTTGGATTCTTGATTTGTAAATTATCATAAACTGATCCTGGCAGTAATTGACTAGACAATAACCACAAATCCAGTCCTAAGTAACTACACAGCAGAAACATGCCCCAAGGCACCAGGAGACAGTGTTCACAGGATCATTTATAATAGGCAAATTCTTACTAGTGTAAGTGAACTATTCATCTGTATAAACATTACTTCAGCAGTAGTGGTGAGTCATACTACTGTCTTTAAACTCAAAAATTAATCAAGAAAACCATAGTATTTAGAGACGAATACTTCAGTTGCCAAGTGACTGCCTCAGGGCAATTCTTTCTCATGGGTTGGTGGTGCTCAGGCAAGGATGGGACCCCAAGCCCTTTTTGCTCCTTGGCTGTACCCTGGGTTTGGTCTGGGGAAGCTGTAACATCCCACCCCACAGGCAGACTGGTCTGGGGTGGGCTGAAGAACTGTATTCTTTAAAACAATCTCTAAATGACCCTAAATATGCACCTAGATTGCAAACCACTGGACAAGTTACACTTCCATGTTTGTGCAAAGGTGAAAACTAGCAGTGATTACACAGGCTGGAGATTTCCAAGGAAATGTCAAGACAGAGCATTCGATCCTGACAGCAGCACTGTACATCAGGTAAGCGGCTCAGACAACACACTGCACTCACTGGACCTTAGCTTCCGAGTTCTAAAGCCAAGACTCCCTATGTGCCTTCACTTACAGACCGGCTTCTCTAATACTCAGAGGACTGAGAATACACTCAACTGCTTAGGACTTGGGACCACTACTTGACCACTAACAGGTTTCTCAGCCACAAACCTATTGAGTCACAACCATCAGCTGCCAGGTCCACCAGCAAGTGACAGGCACTTAAGGGAAGGAGCATTGGGGTGTGTGTGGTGGGGGAGCCCTCTTGAGTGCCTCAGTCCCTTCTCACCTGCCAAAGTACAATATAGCTTGTACTTTGGGAGGGAGGATTATATTTTGATCATACTTTTTATTCCCACTATGGTTAAAAAAAAGAAAAAAGAAAAAGCATACAGGGTACAATCAGATGGTACCCCAGAAGCAAGTTCTATTTATGGTTTGTAATGGGGAGTCTTTTTATGTAGTTTACACCTGTAATCCAAGATGTGAGACTAAGGCAGGAAGATTGTTGAAGCCAGCCTGAGAGACTACAGTCCTGTCTCCAACAAGAGTACTGTGTGTTATTTGTACCCTTTCTCCAGTTAATGTTACAAAAGCACCATTTTCTGCACACACTCAAAACAGTCCCAAAATAATTAATACAAATAATCCTAATCTTAGTCCTAACCCCCAGTTTCCCACTAACTAGAAAGGGATAACATGTGGATGAGCATGTTTTAATCACGGAAAAATCTACCACCTCTGTAAGGCTTGTATTTTCTGATTGCGCTTCAGGACACTGTACAGCCTTACACCCCACCATGGTTATGGTGCTGTTGCCAGAATTAAACCAAGCTGGATAAAATTTAAGTACTGCCTTGGAAAGTTGAACATTTTGACTTAACCACTTCCACTGAGCTACTGAGAGACAATTATTTGTGGTGCTTTTACCCGACCCTCAGTGCTGGGAACCAAACCCAGGGTGCCTTCATGAATGCAGTGCACACCCTACCAATGGGCTAAACCTCAGGCCTACTGACTTTGTACGCTACCATCAAAAGGACAAATCTGCTTAGCTTTAAAATCTCTATGAAGCTCCACTGCAGCCATCCTAGGCTGGAGATTTTTATGCTAATTTTGGCTAGAAACACTGCATCTGCTACTCCAGCTCTTTGACTCTCACAGCTTCACTGTCTACTGGTTAGCTAAAGTGCTGTCACATGCAGGGACTTGCCCTGTCTTGCCCACTCTTAGATCTATTAACCCACCAGGTCCTTGGTGCGCCTCATATCAACACACACACACACACACACACACACACACACACGAACCAGGTATAGACTATGTACCTACTTCCCTCCCAACACCCCATCTAGCTTCTTGCTCAGTCTCCTCCACGGTTTAATAAACACACACCAAACAACTGTACTACCAGATGACTATTCCAGTGCCTAAGATGAACTGTACCATCCAAAGGCAACACGTATAAATACCATGTATGTAATGATTCTGGACATTAAAGGAGCAGGGTTGATACAGAAGAACAGACAGCTACTTTGAGAGAACTCAAACACGTCAATCACTTAAACCAAGAGGTCACTACACAGTCAAGGCCTGTACTGCCTGTGACCAAGAAACTGGCCCTTACGTAGAGGGATTTCCACAGCAGCCATGGAAACTGGTTAAGCGGATACCAACAAAGCAATCTTGCCTTGGGCCAAGCCTAAGGGGAAAGTGGCCTTAGGAATCTGAAGAGGCACAAAGGACACCTCAGCCACAAAGAAAGAAGTTTCTGTAGTTCTGTCCCTGCCTCTCTCTTTCCTTTGAACTGGTAACAGGCTTAGAGGTTACAAGGCAGCCCACAGTAATGGAGTCCACTTGGAGTCAGATTCCATTCTGCTGACTGCAGGGAAGCAGCTTGTTAGTTTTGACTCATAGTCATATAAAGTCCTTTAAAAAATATACTTCATTTTTAATTATGTGTTTCTGAGGTGGGTATGTGCACATGAGTGCAGGTACCCTGAGACCAGAGGTGTTGGATCCCCTGGAGCGTGAGTTACAAGCTGTGAACTATATGATGTGCGTGCTGGGATCTGAACTCAGGTCGTACGGAAGAACGGTTAAGAGCACCCACCTATCTTAACTGCTGGAGCCATTCCTCCAGTACCTCATATAAACTGTTTAAGGAAATGATACAGCTTTTTAAAACAACCAACCAATGGCTGCAAGACTGACTGTTCCACGTTTCCAAAAGAATTATTTAAAAAGTTTAAAAAAAAAAAGAAAAGAAAAAAGGCCTGGATGTAGCTTGTTGGTAAAGAACTACCTAGCACATATGTTCAAAGCTCTGGACTAAAGGGAAGGGGCAGTCAGACATGACACTCACCTGTGCAGAGCTGTGTCCTCCTCTACCACATTCCTGGCTTCACCTCAGCTAGTCCTCCTGTCCCTAATCTGATACATTCTCAGTCAGGCAGACTTCGATGTCTACAAATCTGAGCTCCAGCACTAAGTAACCATGAAATTAGATAATGGCTCATCTATACACCTCAATTCTCATAATAAGACCAGAATTGGCTTTCTAAGTTAAATGAGGTACATAAATGTTGCAGGCTGACATAGTAAAAGTCAATAAATATGCTGTTACTCTTTCAGAACGTGCCAAGATCAAATCTGACAACATGTGAAGCAGCAAGGGAATCCTGACACATGGGAGGTGACTGTGCGGTGATGACCAGGACTGGAGAGACAGCTCAGCAGTTAGGAGCACTGGCTCCCTTCAGAGGACCTGGGCTGGGTTCCCAGCACCCGCCACCTGTAACTCCAGTTCCGGGGGGGATGTGATGACCTCTTCTGGTCTCCATGAGCATCAGGCATACAGATGGTGAACAAAAAGAAAAGAACGTAAATACGGACACAGTAGGTTAAATAAATTAAACTCCTCTCAGAGAATGTATTATCCAAATTTGATATGAATATCCTGAAATTCAATGCACCTGAGTACACAAAAACAGAAGGTGTAGTGGTCAGTCACAAAGTTCCTCCCTAGACAGTTAGAAAAAAACCCCGCAAATGACCTCACCCTGCTTTAACGGAGAATACACTGGCTACACATACTGACTGAGGGATACATCTCTGCCCTGTGAGGAGGCAGACACGGAGCAATTCAGAGCAGTGCTCACAAGGAGAAGAGACATGAAATGCACTTTGCCTTACAAAACTAGTTTGACAATGGGAAGAAATATTTTTTTCTGGTGGCTCTCTACAGACAGAACAATCACTTTTAAGTGAACAAGTTTGACATGCTAGTGGTAATAATTAAATTTTCGAAAATTATACAAATTTATAATTTTTGAATCTTTAGCAAAAATGACTGAATACTAATCTTCAAGAAATTATTCATATATAACAAGATTTAGGTGTGAAGATTTATTTATAAAAACATTTTTCTATTAACATCTTTGGGGGTTTTGTGTCTTGCGTGCTTCTGAGAGTGTCTTGTCACCCAGGCTAGCCTCAAACTCAGCTGCTGATCTTGAGTTCCTGATCATCCTTCCTCTGCCTCCCAAATTCTAGGATCAAAGCTACATGCCCTACACCTGGATAAAAACATCTTTCAGTTAGTTAAACTTTACACTCCACTAATTTACTTACCTATATTTGTAAAAACAACTTAAGCTGGGCATAGTAGCACACACCTTTAATCCTAGAACTCAGGAGGCAGAGGCAGGACCTGTCAGTGTGAGGTCAGCCTGGTCTACAGAAGTGAGTTCAAGGCTAGCCAGGACTACATGCTGAGACTCTGTCTCAAAAAGCAAAACAGAACATCAAACAAACAAATATACAATAGTAAGGGACTGTTTTAAGAGTACATCTGTATAATAGAAGACTATACAGTCACCAAAAGTCATGCTGTCAAATTAATTTTTATTAAAATGGAATATTCTCAATACATGAATTGAAAAGAATGGGTTATAACATAGCAATGTGCATTGTAGCCAGCCTTGAAAGAAGTTAACTTTGGCAGAATTACAGATGATTTTTCCTTTGCTTCCCAGTCTCTTCTATCTTTAGAAATTATTAAATGTTTTAAATTTCCTAAAGTGATTATATAATTAGGAAAACTACTATTAAAATATATGCTTATAGCTAACTCTGACTTTATTGCCTGGATATTAATGTAATCATGATACTCATTACTTTGGTAAAAATCCAAGAAATAATTCAACACATTTGGAAATGGTTTAAATGATATAAAAGTCATCATTTCCCAGAAAACTTAATAAAATTTTAAAGACACTACTTTGTTTAGCAAAAGAATTTATTAGGATCTATTGCAGACCACAACCTGGTTGGTTTAGAGTGTTGTCTCAGCAGACAGTACTGCAGCTCACACCGCCCCGGCTCCAGACTCGGGGCAGCCGCTGTGCTGAGGCCCATGTCTCTGGGTGAACAGTCAGTAGTGCACACCATGGCCACATAAAGGCAGATCATGGAGATGTGATGGTCGTTACCAGAAGAGCAACAAACAAATACAAAACTTTTGGAATGTTAAAATAATGAGTAACTACTACTGGGCCTGTCTAGGGCCGAAACATGGATCAATGGGAACAGCAAGCTGAAGGGCCCGAGGCACCAAAGGTCAAGTCAATACTGAGTCAGGATCAAGAGGAACCTGCAACTCCATAAACTGTGTTAAATTCATATACATGCAAAACTAATGTGAATTTAAGAAAAAAAGAAAAGAAAAAACAAGAATGTAAAAACAATGCTATTTCTTAACGCAAACCATGCATTTTCTAACTCATTCTTTAAAAGTTTTATTTTAATCCAGTTAGAATATATTCTAGTATTAGAATATATTAGAATAGTTAACATTCATTAACTATTCTGAAGCACTCTAATCAGTGCCCTACCAGATATGAAACACACACATCTGCTAATTTCAAGAATAGTGGAGTTCTCCCAAAGACATAAGACACCTACTTTTTCTTCTAAATTTTAAAACTTGTTTGCGGGAGCTAAACTGTATAAAACCAATTTCAAATGTCATTTACTTTCCAGGTGTCAGTGAAAACAATGCAGAGAAAGGACAGGATGCATTAACTCATCAGCACAGAAACAGCAATCTGCCACAAAATGTCAGAGGACCAGAATTTCACACCACTGTTCGTGGGATCCTCAACTGAAATGAATCTGGTGTGCTACTGGTATTTGAAACTATCTCCTAACTTCCTCTGCCATCAAAATCTAACAGAAGCTTTAATTAAAAATATCTATAAAATACTGCATCAGAAATGCCCAGAAATGTAGAACTGAAGATCAAAACTGTCTGGAAGTATTTTAGGACTGTAATCATACCCTAACAAAGCTTACTACCTCCCTAGTGCAATCACTAGGGATCAAGCTCTCAGTACTCTTCTACATCAACACTCTGCAGAACTAAGAGCCAGGGAGCCTGCACTCACAGAGCGCCACTCCTGTTAGTGGGAGTGAGTGGGAGGACTCACTTGATCCATCACCACGCTACTGGACATCTTTTCAGCTATTTCATGTCCTGAAAACTGTAACTGGGATCAAAGTTCATCATGGAATTCATTTTTCTTTCTAGATGCCAATGAAAATAGCAGTGCCAGAAGCCCTCTGAACTTACCTTTCATAAACACTAACATCTCAATGCTTTAAAAAGCAAACAAAAACAAAAACAAACAAACAAAAAACAACAACTCCAGTCCCTGATAACCTAAGCAAAAACATCTTTACTTAAGCTTTCTGTCCTCAGTCAGACACAAGTTGTAACACCTGGAATTCTGCAGCATGGCTACCTATCACCAAATGAACACTTCCTTCACTGTAAGCATTAGGGAACTTCTGAAGTGTGAGAAGAACTTCATTATGACTGGACAATTGACAACTTGAAGCCAGAGAAGTAGGTCATGTATTCTTAATCCCAGAAAAGAAAGGTCACTACCTAGTAGCAATTCTCCAGTTGACATCAAATTGACCATCACAGATCGACAGAAGGTATATGAAGGAATATAGTTTTTTAAAAGCTAGCTTTCTCCCAAATTGGTCTTCTAAACTCAACAAAGCTTTGATCTGGCAAAGCTGTAACCTAGCAAATCCAACTGCTATTGTTTTTCTAGGTGGGGAGAGAAGAGCGCAAAAGCCACACACACAGTGTGGCCGGATCTGGTGCCAGCAGGTGCCAGCAGGCGAGGGGCACCTGCAGGCTTGAGGCTAAGTCTCACTTGCGATGAACTGCTTTCTTTTTAAGCAATGGACTCAGACATGTGCTTCAAAAATACATTAGGGACCTGTAATTGGTATGTTAATCTATTAATATCAGAAATATTAGTGGCAATACATTGTTTAAATTTCTACAGTTAGATGGGGGAAGGTCATAAAGATCAGACTTCACTTTTCAGCTTGACAGAATAAATGTATTATACATAGATATATAGATATGTCTTCCCAAACCAGCGCCTCTACAAGTTTCTGATTCACGTACTCCACTTAAAAAGCTGTACATCTTTCAGTATCCACATTAGAACACATTCCTGATAAAAATGCACATTCCATTACACCCTTGATTTTCCCTTGAATTTGTTTTATTGGGGTTGGGGGTTAGATATAGAAGTTGCAGTGCACAGCTATATTTAGAACAAAACATTATATCCTACAATAAAAAAAATAATTTTATCAAAACCAGATTTCGATCACAGTTGCGTACACGTTGAATTGCACTTTGCAGATATCTCGACAGTGTCCTTTACAGCGCTCCCCACGTCAGCCTATGTTTTTTTCAGTAGACATGGGTTCTTCCAGAGCTTTCTTCTGGCTCCCCTTCCGTGAGTACTTGTACTTGTCTACATAGGCTTTAACCAGATTTGCCACTTTAGTAGAATTGACTTCTCCACTCTTACTATGACAAACCTAAAAGAAAGGGAGATGTTTTCACACTCAATCCAAACGGACAGCACTGTGAGAACACACACGAGAGCACCGTTTCCATGTGCACACCGAGTGTGACCAAAGGTAAAGGAGCCGAGAAGAACTCTCGGGCTCTAGCATTTACTAACTGGACTTGAGCGTTCTTTACTACAGCAGGAGGTTAAAACAGTCCACGCTGCAGCCGCACTTACTTTGTCCACGGCTTTCCGCACGATCTCCTTGTACTCTTCCTTGGTGATGTCTTTATTTTGGTAAAATGGCTTAATAGCCAATTTTACCTCCTGTGCTGCTTTCTCCTGAATTTGCAATTTCTGATGAGAAGAAAATGTGTAATTATTACCTGCCAACTTACTCTGAAAAACTGTCTAGAAATTTATGAAATTGAAAACAGTACATACACTTTAACCTTGTAACTTTTCAAATGTAAGTATGACATAAAGTACATATTTACTAACATATATGAAACATCTCTAAAAATGATTATGCAGTTATTACCAGTAACTCACCAAGCATCAATATCATCTAGACAGAATCCTTCACATATTAGAATTTGTAACTCCCAATAATAAATCCCCTCCCTCTCTCATGAAATCATCTTTATTATACACAGAATTGCATACAGGTTGCTCTCAACCTTGAACTTGCCTTGTCTGTCTTCGAGCTATCTGCGCTGGCTTCCACTGGAACACTTACTTTGCTTTCTGCCAATTTTACAGCAGCATTAGAGGCTTGGACGTGACTTGATGATGAAGTATTACCAGAACTTGGTCCCTGAACTGATCCTGTGTTTCCTGGGGCTGCTGATGGAGCAGGCAAGACTTGTGTAGCCATGTTATTACTTACATGAGAAGCACTGGGAAGGCCCTGTTTTAAAGAGTTAGCATCTGTCAATGGAGTACTGTACTCAAAAGAAATATTTATGCCATGTATCAGGAACATTAAAAATCAAAGTAGCTGGGCGTAGTGGCACTCCCCGCCCCTCCAATCCCAACACTCAGGAGGCAGAGGGATCTCTGTGAGTTCAAGGCCAGCCTGGTCTACAGAGTGAGTTCCAGGACAGCCAGAGCTATACAAAGAAACCTTGTCTCGAAGAAACAAAACAAAACCTGACAAAGTGATTCAACCTTATTCTTAAGAGAAGTACTTATTTTAGGAAATGTATACATAAACTGCCAGTTGAAGAAAGTGAATATATTCTTAGACAGAGCTTTTATTTAAGCATGTCAAATGTCTTTGAAATGATGTATGTGGGGATGGCAAGATGACTCGGTGAGTCAAAGTGCTTGCCACCCAAGTCTGATGACCCGAGTTCAACCCCTGGAACCCTGGAACAAGATTCTGACATCCACATACCTACGGTGGCAGTCATCCTATCCACACTCACACACATACCACAATAAAATAGAGTCAGTAAGAACAGGGAACTACGAACACCACAATGTGTGCATGTACCTGCACCTTTGTCTCTCAGCGCAGTAAACTCAAAATGAAAAGAAAGCACATAGCAATAGATAATGTCTTTGTCCAAGGTTTACCCCAGCAAGACGGCAAGCACCAGCCTTATCACAAGTGTTCACTAGTTCCCAACTACCTTGCTCCCAAAAGTCTTCAAAATTTTAGGGAATTTTTTTTTTTAAGTGAATTCAAACCTGATCCTAATCTGAATTCACTAATTTGACCAAGCCAAACAACAAAAAGAAATGTTTGGATGTAAATAATGGCATGCATGTAGCTTGCACTTTATAATGTCTGTTCCTGGCCAAGTTTCCCATCTGGGGATAGGAATGGGAATTAACAAAGGATATTGAAAAGAAATTACGATGAATAATTAAAAAATAAAGATATAACCAACTATAACACTGTTTCTAACTGCCAGGAAGCCCTTTCTTAGCCTATTTGCTGAGTGTTTGAATGCTGATTTAACTCAAGCTACTAAGAACATACCTGCACTTGTCTCCCATCTGGCTGTGAAGCCACATAGCTGACCTGCTGGGATGGTGGAGGAGGGGGCGGTGGTGGCGGTCCCTGAGGTACACTGGCAGGGGCAGCTACCTGCATGAGAGGCACTCCTGTGTGGAGATGCAGGGGCAGCTGAGGGTGCATGGTGAATGGGTTACGCTGCATATTCATCAAAGGGGCATGAACACCCACTGGGTACGGGAAGATATTCATAGGCTGATGCTGTGCATTCATTGGGGGTGGAATTACGTTCATGTGTGGCTGCATCATATTTACAGGTAGCTGAGAACCATCAACTTGGTTTGTTTGGTCTTTTAAGTTAGCATCTGTCAAAAGAAAAAAGGCTTTGTAAAAAAAAATGTTACACTTGTAAACACAGACGCAAATAGCAATAGGCTCGGTACAACAAAACCAAAAGGTACGTATTTAATCCTGTCATTTCTAAACAATATACAATCACTTTCTAACAAAAGAAAATGCTCACAATTACTAGTGAAAGTTCACATAACATGTATCAAAGTTAGTAAAGAAAGCCAGGAGTGGTAGCTCACACTTTTCAATGTCAGCATTCAAGCTCTCTGAGTTTTAAGGTCACCCTGTTATACTTAGCAAATTTCAGCCATGGATACATAATAAGACACTATCTTTAAAAAAAAAAAGAATTACTAATTCAAACAACTAGTTTTTTTTGTTTTTTTTTTTTTTTTTTTTTTTGGTTTTTCAAGACAGAGTTTCTCTGTGTAGCTTTGCGCCTTTCCTGGAACTCACTTGGTAGTCCAGGCTGGCCTCGAACTCACAGAGATCCACCTGCCTCTGCCTCCCGAGTGCTGGGATTAAAGGCGTGCGCCACCACCGCCCGGCTTCAAACAACTAGTTTTAAAAAAATCACATAAATTATAGAAGTTACAACAACTGAATATCTTATTTTTATTTTTTGGAAATAAATGAAATACCAGTTAAGTTTTGTATAGTAACATTCCAAACTCCTCTAATGTAGCCAACAACACATAAAACATTTCAAAAAAATAAATAAAATATTTCAGCCTTTGGTGAAATTTGGTGCTAAAGAAATACTGAGTTAGCCAGGCATGGTGGCACATGGCTTTAATTCCAGCACAGGAGGCAGAGGCAGGTAGATCTCTGTGAATTTAGGACCAGCCTAGTCTCTTACAGTCAGTTCCAGGTCAGTCAAGGCTACACAGTGAAACCCTGTCATTAAAAATAATAATAAAATAAAAAATGTTGATTTGCTATGTATTTATATAATTAAAAGTAACTTATAATAACTTTGGCTTAACAGTATAATTTTAGTATCTATTGCATTAAGGATCATTTCAACTCAAGCTATTATTCTCATAGCCTCTTTCTTCAAGTTCAACATTAAGAACAAGCAGAGAGTGTTACCCGGTTCAGGTGTTTCCTCTTCTTGTCTCATCCACCCAGACTGTGGACCTGCAGAATTCCTCCCACGCCGAGAGTAATAGTTCTGTACATCTGCTGGCAGAGTCTTTCTTACTGCCCAACTGGACGCAGACGTCCACCCCGACCTGTCTGCAGGTGTACCGAAAGAGACATCTTGCTCACTTTTCCGCTTAGACGGCTGCTGCTCCACAGACTTGAAGGAGTCACTCCCTGAGAGGGGTGTACGGCTTTGCCACCTGTTCTCATTCTGGTCACTGTAGGCAAAATTACCTCTGTAGGTACCTTTCCCTCGGCCACCTCGACCACGGCTGGACATCCAGCCTGGGCCGAAGTTTTTATTCCAAGAATTCCCTGAATTTTCGTTCCTATTTTCTTCCCAGTGGGAATCTTTTAACTTTTCAGGATTTCTGGTCCTTGGATCTGGCCCAGAGTTTATTTTTTCCGTTACCCAGCTGGGACAGTCATTTCTATGCTTATCTGTGGAATTTGGATCATTAGCATCTGCAATGATGTCAGTTTTTTCTTTTCTTGTACTTTCATTCTGTTTCTCTGAGTCATTCCTTCGGTAGCGGTCATTTCCTCGAGGACACCTCCAACCATCATTTGTCCATCTTTCCTTCCACCGAGGAGAGTAACTATCTCTTTCATTTCTTCCAAATGATGAACTCTTACTTTTTGTTCTCAATCTTGATGGTGATCGAGAGCGAGATCTGGACCTTGACCATCTTCTGGCTCTCCTCTCTCTATCTCGATCTCTCCTCTGCCCATCTCTATCACTTTCTCTTTCTCTGCTCCGGGACCTAGATTTTTCTCTTGAGGAAGAATCTTTTGCTCTGGATTGAGATCTCTGGTTCTCTCTGGGAGCATCTCTTCTTGGGGATACTGACTCCGATCTTTTGGCTTCCCGAGCATTCTCTCTCTTTGGAGACCGAGACTGCCCCCGTTCTCTTGCCACATCCTTTTTTGGTGAGAGAGAACGAGATTTTCTCCGTCCTCTGGCAGACTCTCTCTTGGGTGATGGTGACTGAGAAGTCTTGCTTTCTACTGCAGTCTCTCTTTTTGGAGATGGAGACTGAGCCCGCCTCTTTTCTTGTGCAGTGTCTTTGTTAGGAGACCAAGTTGTAGATGGAGAATGAAATCTAGATCTCCGAGTACGAGGCTTTGGAGCTGTATCCACTAGGCTTTCAGGTGGTTGAGCTACGGTTTCAACCTTCTCAATTGTAGGATCAGAAGACACCTTATTTTCAGAACTGGGGGTCACAGAATTTTCATTCAATTGTTTAGAATCAGTATTTACAGTTGATTCCATTTCAGACTCATTCTGGTCACTACAAAATGAATCGCACTCCATAGGTACTGTTTCATTATTATCTTCACTAAAATGTTTCTCACTCTGTTCAATTTCTGTGTTAGGTAACTCTATAGGTAGGGGATGTTCAATCAGAGGCTCTGTCTTTTCTTCTAAAGATTTGTCCAACTGGGTGTCATCAAGATTATGCTTCAATAAATTATCTTCACAATCTTGAATAGCAGCGGAACTTTCATTTTCTGAACTGTCACGTATTGGAATTATTTCTGTATTTTCAGTTTGAACATGCTCAGGCAATTCAGTGTCTGAGCTGGCAACACAGTGTCTGTCCAGTGTGTGTGCAATTTCACCCTCAGAAGATTCCAATTTGGGGCTCTCTACAGATGCTTCTATGTTTACTGAAGAATCTTTCAAATCAGTGCTTTCTACTATAAGACTCTCCTCTATTTTTTCATCATTAACCACTGACTCTGTATTTTCAGATACTTCACCCAGAGGACTGGACACTGGCTGAGGTCCTTCAATGTCAGAAGCTGGACATGTAAGACAACCATCAGGAGGACTCTCTGTACACACAGGTGCCTGTACCTCTGACTCTGAACATGCAGGCGCCTGCTCTTGATGTTCTATCGGATCACTTCCTCCTTTTACAGAAGGATCTGTAGCAATCTCATGGTGTACACGTAACTCCTCAGCCTCTACACCTGTATCCTCTCCAACAAGCACAGGAGGATCCTGACTGCAGGATTCAGAACACACAAATTCCACTTCCTCGTCTAGCTCATGATTCGCGGTTTGTTCATTTTCTTCTGTTTGTTCACTGCAACTTTTCAAGCAATTAACCAAATGAT